>NC_140108.1:5480000-5508990 GCF_964237585.1 Gallinula chloropus | reverse complement strand
CTAAAATAGCAGAAAGATAAAATGTAACAATGCTAACAGGACTTTAGAGCAAAAAATCTATGAAACTGTTGCTACCCAATGCAGTTTCTCACTGAACCCACAGCTCAGGCCGTGCCACCCAGAGCCGTCCCAGAACCCGACCGTCCCCCAAAAACTGCATGTCCCGGAGCCGCCCCCTCCTCCTCCCATCAGCCCCCCTTTATACTGAGCAGGATGGAATTGGCATGGAATACTCTCTTTGGCCTGTTTGGGTTACCTGTCCTGGCTTCGTCCCCTCGTTTCTCGTGAATAGAGAGATATGAAGAGCTGAGAAAAGTCCTTGACTGTCTGACAGCAACTAAAAACATCAGAGTGTTATCAGCACTGCTTTCATTGTAACACCCAAACACAGCATTCCATCCCCTGCTACAAAAGAAGTTAACTCCATCCTGACTGAAACCAGGACATGAAACCAGGACACAAACCCAAACCCAAACTGAAGATGAGGTTTCGGCACTGTCTCCCCATCCTTTCTGCATAGGGGTGATTCTGGGTATGTTTGGAGAAGCACATGCTCTCAAATCATCTGCTGAAGCCTTCACGCTTGCTGGGAGCCTGAAACCACCATTCTCCACCTCCTTCCAGATTATAGGCCGTACCAACCTGACCCTGTGGGGATTAAGGTGTGTTCCCTGTCCAGCACAGGGCTCAAACCAGCTGAGCAGGATACGATGCTAAAATCACAGCAGACGGCAAGCTCAGCACTGTGCCCAGTCCAAACCAGTGCGACCAGCAGCCCTGAGTGGGAAATCCATCTTGCAGGTCTTTTCAGTAGAGATGCTGCCAAGGCCAGAGTGTCCTTGGAGGATGCAACGAGCTCCTCACCCACTGTGCAGGCTCTACTGTGCCCTGGCTTAAAGAGTTTTAGGGGTGAGTGAAGTCTTGTGTTCCCCTGGGAGGGCTTGAAAAGGAACAAAGTTCACAGGTCTCTGAATATCAGGAGTTTGGCTCACGCTGGCTTTTGGGAAACGGGGTTTTATCTAAAATCTCAAGCAAGGCGAGGTCCTGGAGAGCCTGGAAATGCCGCTAGCGTTCCCCAGCTGAGCATCCCGGCCACCCCGGCAGGCTCCCACGATCTTATTAAAGCTGTGTTCATGTACCAGACACGGTGCTGGTTTGTTTGGGTTTTTTTTTTTTTTGCTGCTGCTGCTGCAATTAAAGTCGGAAGGAGCCCTTTAATGTAGACTGGCTGGGAGATGTTTAAAGCAGCTGGTTTGATCTTGCAGGGGAAGGTGCGTGCAGGTCGCTGCTCCTCTGGCTGAGGACGTGTGGCTCGGTGCAGTGGTGAGGACCGGTCCTTCTAGCTCTACGGAGCCTGCTTCGACCTTTTGGGTTTGCAAGGGGTCCTGCTGCTCACTAAACTGGGTTTCTCTAGGCTCCAGCCCTCTTCTAAGTGTTCACTACAAAAATGGGGACTGTGTTGCCCCATTCCTCCTTGCTACAAGGATGAACCTTGCAGCAACAGGGCTGTGGGCACACTCTCTGTCCCCACACTGCCTTTTTCCATCCTCTTAGCTTCTTTCTCCATCCCTGAGCATGGCAGAATCCTCCTCCTTGGCTTCAGCAAGATTAATCTCACTCAGTTTCCCTCTTTGCAAGCAGGCAAAGCCTTCTGGGACAGCCAGTAGAGAGATGGCTCTCACGGGTAGGTGACATCTTCCAGCGATGGGGATGTTTCCCGTGGGAGCTTTGCTGCGTGCCCAGTAAACCCCAAATCCCCTGAAACACAAAGGAAAACATTGAGAACTTTTAATTTCTCTCTTGTTTTGTTGTTGGTTGTTTGTTTTTCCCCTTCTCTGCCTACCAAATAACCAGTTCTCCCTGCACCCATTTCTGCCCATCGTGTTCCTTGGGAGTTGTTATGATGGGAAGGACCGACCTGAACAAACATTTCCTTTTGTTAGGTTTTATTCGGACGTTGCCCTAATGGGGTAGCTGAGGCCATGAGTCACCTGAGGAGAGGCTAGATGGAAAATTTGGCTTGTTTTAAAGAAAATCATTTTATTTTAATGGTACTGTTTGTTGTAATAACCCTAAACAACCACATTGTGCAACAAGAGGAATTGAAATGTTTAATGCATTAAGCTTTGGAGTCCTTACATGGAGCTATAGGGGAATAAAAAGGTGAGAAGAAGCCCCGAAAGAGCTCACTGCTGAGCATCTTGGGGCAGGGCTGGGTGTCACCCACCCTGTCCTGCCCCTTTGCCTCATGTCCCCTCCCTGGAGACGCCCGTTCTCCCCAGGGGCTGCCTTATCGCCTCCATCTCCCCAAGTGGGGCGGCAGCTTGCTGGGTGGTGGAGGTGGAGACGGTAGGGTCCCCTGGCTAAACCCCGTCATCGAGGGAAGGAGGAGTTAAATTCCCCTGCCTTTTAATCCAGTCCTGCTGGTTTACCTACAAAGCCAAGCAGCAGCTTCCTTCGCATGCAGCTGCCGTCCCAGGCACATCATGCCCCAACGTCACGTTGTTCAGATGTCCACCAGCCATGCCACCTACGGCGTCTGCGTGTTGGGTACTGAGGTCTTCCTCGATACACGCCGGTAAGGCTTGGGATTGGAGTATCCCCACTGTTTTCCATGGGGTTGATGGGGTTTGGGGGAGCCAAAGGTGGATTTGTTCTTCATTTGGAGGAGAAATGGGTGATGGGGGAGGTGGGGAATCTAGAGTTCCTTTTGAGCCATATTGTGAGTTCATCCAATGGTTTGGCAAGCTTGTTCAGTGTATGGGTGACATTCCCCCTCCAGGTCTGTTTAAAGGGACAATGTCCCATGGGGAGCTGCACCCAAAGGAGGGACGTTGGCTCTGGCAAACACAAGGCGTCAAAGCGTAGCCGAGCCATGACAATTTGCAGGCAAAGCCCATGCACACCCTGGCTGAGCGGGATCTATTTCTGGCTGTGAAAACATTAAGCAAGAGCAATTCAAGATGAACAACTTGGCCAGAGCTAAAATGGGGAAAAGAATAAAATGTGTGGCTCAGGCAGAAAATATCCACCAGCAGGATTTGCACAGGTGATTTCACAAAAAGAGATTTTTCTGGCATTAAATATGGGGGTTGCTTTATTGGCCAGATACGAGGCTGTATTTACCCTGCTGTTACATTGTCATTATTTAATAAATTACCTTTATAATGATAGAGACTACAGGACAAGCCAGTCAGCATCGCATCCGGGGCAATTACTGGGGCTGTGTGTTGGAGCCAGGCCAGGCCATGCCTTTGTCCCCCTCAAAGGGCTTTGGGTTGAGCTTTAGTTTCCCTAAAAAGGTATTATTTTTTCCTCTCAGCCAGATAGGAATATATAAAACCTTTTATTTGCAAATCATTTTTGCCTGTTAAGTTCAGTCCCATTTGAACATGGAGCCTGAGCCCCAAAACGGACCAGTTTGGCTCCTCAGTAGCAAATTTGAGCTTTGGTCTGAAAAAGCAGATGGCAAATGTTCTTTCAACTGAAGGGAAAAAAAAAAGGGGGATAATTTTGTTTCCAGAGTCAGCTCTCTGGGGATAACTCAGTGATGGATGCTTCAGGTTTTGACTCTTTGGACTGTTTTGGGACAGAAATGGAGGACGATGGGAATCCAGTGGAGATGCTGAGGTGTGAGGGCTGTAAAATCAAGGCAAATAAACCTGAAATTGAGAAGCCATGGCGTGCAACTGCGTGCAGGTGGATTTACAACACCTCATGATGTTAAATACGAGGGGTGGCAAGCAAGATGACACTTTAATCTCCCCCTACAAGCCACTGCAGGCACCAGTGATGCCATGCCAAGAGCAACACTGGGAATAAATCTCTTCTGTATTTTTTTTGTTGTTCTTGCTGTTAAAATTTACCACCCTGTCCCTTTTTGTGCGTGGCTGGGGAGGCTGGCTCCCAACAGCAGACAGGTCAGAGCACTCGTGCTTCTGGGATGGAGGTGCTGGGGTTGTAATGAGCAGGTAGGAAGAACTTCAAAGGCAAGGGATGTCATGCAGGTGGGGTGCAGGTTCTCCGTGCTTGGATTCAGGCTCTGCTTCAGTTTGAGCATCACTCAGGTCAGGGTATGGTCCCACAATAACCATCTTCCCAGGTGGCTGACATCAAAACTGTCCTGACTCTTTGTTGGGGTTTTGTCATGAGATGCTGAATTTTTGGGGGTTTTCTTGTTGTTGTGGAGGGGAGTTGGATGCCCAAACTTCAGCAATTTGTAATCTAGGCTTAACCACGGCCGGACGTGCCAAAGCTCCAGTGGGAGCTCTGCTTGCTCAACACCACCACAGAGATAATACATATAAAATTCAGATGATGCATTTCGTCACCTGAAGATGGTTTCTGACACCTTTCCACCCAGTTAAGCCTGGATTTTAATTCCAGGTTCAAGTATTTGGCTTCACAGAGGAAAACAGGAGGGACAACTTGGTCTATAACTCAACACTGCTCTCTTTCAGATCTACCCCCAAAGGTGCCACGTCATTTGATGTCCATGCCACCTCCGCGGTTACGGTACACATCATCCACAGCCCCATGACAAAACCCATGATTAACTCCAGATGGCCCCTGGATCCTGATATAGAGGTTGTAGTGACCATTGATGTCACCAGCAGGACTGTCAATGACAATAAGGTTAGTTGCTTTTCATGCACTAAAACTGGGATAAGAAGTCAAACTACTCAGGAAAAAAAGGAAGGATTAAGGGCAGGCTTGAGCTTTTCTAAGTAGTGCCAAAATCAGACTTAAACAGACTTATTGCATACAAAAAAAATGGAACTAAGAAGGGGGTGACATTTTGTTGTCCCAAAGACAAGACAGCAGTGGTTGAAAAAAATTGGTGTTGGTAACTCTATACCAGGCAGCCAAAACACTCCAGCCTTGGCTTTTTCCATCCCTGGCTTTTATCTTTTGCTGAAGCAGGCAGAAATTGTTCAGCTGAACTGTGTTTAACAGAGGATGGGCTTGGATGAACCTTCCAAGGGCTAGGTGCATAGCATTGGTTGGTCAACCCAATGAGTAGGAAGACCTACTCAGTATGATTGGGACACAGGACGTGGGTCATGATCTGGTGATGTCTTTGCAGGTTAAGATTTCATACTACGGACGGGAAGGCGATGAGCTTTCGGTGGCTTGGTTGTATCTCACCTGTGTAGGTAGGTATTACAAGAATGCTTGTTCCAACCCAGCCACCCCCTTTTGGATGCCAAGATCCCTTTGGGGTCATGGGACAGGAGTTAAGTGGGGGGCGCGGGCTGCCCATCTGTGACGTAGGATGAAGGTTTGGGTGTTGACTGATGCTGACAAGCAAAAGGGAAATAATTAAAATGTTATTATGCTGCCTTATATGGTGCAAAAAAGGCACAGGCTGGGCTGTGTCCCCACCCAACGCGTACACCAAGCATCCTCCTCCGCTTGCCAAGATCATTGCGTTGGCAGAAGAGGATCCAAAGGAGACCATCCCACCCAAGTTTGGCTGGTGTCCCCTTCCTCAACCTCTGCTGCAGCTAAGGGGGAGCAATAGGCACCAAAGTGTAGTTGTCTGACCTATTTTAAAAGTTTAGGATGAGATGAATCATTCCCTTGAAATGCCTATTTTCCTCTGCTGACTACAAAGTGAGTCTAGACAACCAGTCTGGATGCAGAGCCTTCCACTTGGATGGATTAATTATCCTAAATTTGGGAATTTTCTAAAGCGTTCACGACAGTGAGACCTGTGTCCTTTAGTCATGCATATGCCTCCCAAAATTGCACCTGAAGAGAGAGGCTGATGGTTGCCCATGTCCTGTGGCTGAGGGGTTCCACTGGAGTCATCTGGGGCCACCGCTGTCCGCACAGCTTTCACCTTACAGATGCTCTTTGATTGCTTAGATTTAGGCTTTCATTTCCAGCATCTCCACATCCTCTACGTCAAGGAGAAAGACAGTCTTTGCTCCAGTGCTTGTGTTTTCCACACATTTTCTATCCAATTTGGAGGAGTATCTGTGTTAAGATAGGCTTAATAGAGATTTCAGTAGGGTTCAGATGAGGTTGCTGGTAAACCTCTGCTTTACTTCAGCAGAGGCAGAGATTTGGGCCAAGAAGAGCTCTTTAAAGTCCTCCTGAAATGTTGCATCAACACTAGTGTTTATTTACTCATCCATGGTGAAAAGGCTTTCATGCCTTCACTGTGATTTGGCTTCACAAAAACTCTTGAAACTGGTGAAAGCACAAGATTTGCTGTGAGATGGGTAGGTCTCTGCTGGGGGAACCAAGATAAGAGGAGACAGCAGGAGACCAAAGGGGAAAGACATGAAAGAGCCATGAGTTGGCTTTTCTATCAGCATTCTGTTGGAGACACTGGGTCTGGAGCAACTTTGGGACATGAAGGTGGGGTCAGTCTTGAGTGACTCATGCTGAGGGCAAGCCCAAAATGCCACTGAGAGCTTGTTCCCCTGCCATGTGGCATCCTTGTCTCTCTTGATGTTTCAGATGTATCCCTGGACGTGGACTTGAGCCGTAATGGCAGAGTGAAGAGCAAAGGGAAGGACAAGGTAATGAGAAGCTTTTGCTCTAGGCAGCATGCAGAGGGACAACACAAGGTACAGCCATTTGCAGTCTCTTCCCAGAAAATCTCCAGGAGGGGAAGAGACTTGGGTGGTGTTGCTGGTGCCTGAATTAGAGAAAATAACACAGCAAATTCCCAACCTACTAATTGAGGAGGAAAAGACTTTATTTTCTTATTCCCTGCCAAAATCTCCTGTGTCTCTAGTCCAGCCCCAGGGATTATGTAGGAGAAAATACTCTGCTTTATTTTAATTTATTTCCTTTTTGCCTTTTTGGGCTTAAAACCCGCCGCTAAATGAGTCAGCTGTGAGTTTTGCAAATAGCAAGAGATTTACCCCTTTGGCAACAAATCTGCATGTGCCCAAGCACTTACTCCCAGGTAATTTACACTGCTGATTGGGCTGCAGTTAATTGTGCACCGAGATGAGATGCATTTCTAGAAGCAGGGTAGTGTTGTCCAGATGAGGCCTGGCAGATACTCTCTGGCTTGTTAGAAGATAAGATCTGCTCGAAATAGACTTCACTGACCGTGCTAGAAGCTGAGGGTAGGAAATTCAGTGGCTTGAAAGCATCACTGCTGGCTCTCTACCAGCCTTGACTGCATGTTGTGGGTTGTCCTCCGAGCGTGGCCATAGTGGTGGGATTTTTGCCAGTCCAGGAGGAGGCTGGGATGGGGAAAATCTTGTTCTCATCCCCTTTGGGTTGTTCTCCTCCAGGCCAAGTGGACGTGGGGTCCGGATGGACAAGGCGCTGTACTGCTGGTCAACTGTGACCGGGACAGCCCCGGTACAGGAGGGACAGACAGCGGTCAGGTGGACATACGGACCACTGCAGGTAAGGTGTCATCTGCAGCGTGAGAGGACCCAAAAGATTTCACCAGGATCTTTCCCACTTGCAACTCTCCCTCTGCATCCCCTCTCTCCATCTTTTCCCCCCTGTAGACCTTCAGGACATGTCTGTCATGCTGCTGCGGACTCAAGGTCCCAGCGCTATCTTTGCTGAGTACCAGGTGGTCCTGCATGTCCCCGAGTCAGATGCGGATAAAGTGCGGGTTTTCCATGCTATCCGTGAGTATTTCTTCCCTCCTTCCCAGATATTTGTGTGTGACCCTGAAGTGGGTGAACCCTATTTTTTATGTTCACCACGGTTAACAGCTGGGCACCTGCAGTTGCTGGAAACACGCATTTATCCCCAAAGCTCCTCTGCTATTTTAGAAGATGGAGTTAGGTGGGGGGAAAAAAGGATTAAAAAAGATTTTTCTCATTGGAGTTGCTGAAATTTTGACATTCCCATGGGGCAGATAAGCCCCACGTGGCTTCTGGCACCTTTTCAGCATGGGCAATGACCCAGCAGCCAAAGCTGCCCATCTCGTTGGGCAGCGCGTTTTGCCTTTGAATACCCTGGCAGCTGGATCCCCAGCAGCTGAAAATCAGGTCAGGGAACCCAAGTGTATCATTAGATGCTTAACTCCAGCCGTGCACCTTGAAAGGGTTGGACCTGAGGGTATAGAGTCCTCTTTGTACGAGGAAGATCAAGTGTGTTCCCCAGAGAAGAGGAGGCACACCCGCTCCTCTGCAAACCATGCTGGCATCAGCCACCTCCTTGCTGGTGCCTCCTTCCAGCTTGATGGACAGGTTGGTCACCCTGTCTTGGGTTGGGCATTTTGGTGTTTCTCCAGGGAGTGACTCGTACCCCCGCTACAAACCCGTGTTGGGGCCGGACAAGCTTTCCTACGTGCTGGACCATGTTGGTAGCGGAGAAAACACTTTCTACGTTGAAGGGTTGGCTTTCCCTGACCTGGGCTTCTCTGGGTTGGTTTCCTTCAGCGCCAGCTTGCTGGAGGTACCCCATAAGGTACGTGAGGTTTTCCCCCATCCCCTGCAAAGTCCCCTAACAGTGGGGTTTCCAACCTCTGCTCCCTGATGTTTTTGCCCCTCACAGAATTCACCAGGCACCCCAATTTTCACGGATACGGTGGTTTTCCGTGTGGCACCCTGGATAATGACGCCCAACACCCAGCAGCCTATGGAGGTTTTTGTCTGCAGGTAGATTGTCAATCCATTGCTTTCCTGCCTTGGGGGACTCTCCAAGGAGGAGTTTTTGACCCTACCTTGCTACACAGCAGCCATAGGGTGAGCCAAGCTTTATGTATGTTATTCCAGGTAAGGTATAGCATACATAAAGGTAATACCCAGGTATTTAGGTAAGGAGCTCGCTGGCACTGCTACACTCATTGCAACCCCTAGGAGAAAGGCTGTAGGACCTCCTCTGGGGTCTAACCTACACCTAACATATTTAGGAATGATGAATGGGCTGTACAGTTGGGGTTGGGGGGGGCTTCTCCCTCTTCTCACAGCATTTGCTTCTTTCTCCCAGCATCCAGCGGGGCTCAGACTCCAACGAAATCTTTCTGGAAGGGCTGAGGGTCCTGCTGAAGAAAGCCAACTGCAAGCTGACCATCTGCTCAGAGATGGAAACCCGCAGTGACCGCTGGATCCAGGTCATCAATTGATGCTTGTTATACACAGCTCTCCTGGGGCAAGTAGGGTTCCTCTTGTTGGCACTCCTGGGAATGATCAGCTGCAGTGCTCAGGGAAGGTGCTAAGGAGGCGAATCAGGCAACCATGGACTAAAGTGCAGGGAAATGCTGTTGCTGGTGGCAACCAGCACACAGGGATATTGTCCAGGGACCCAACGGGTCATTGCAAGAGACTCCATGGGACATCACAAGGGAGGCCCCTTTATAAGAGGGACCCCATTGCAGAAAGGACCTTGTGGGGCTTTGCAAGAGGGGTCTCCACTCCAAGAGGGACCCTGTAGGACATTGCAAGAGGGGTCCCATTGCAAGCAGGACCTTGTAGGGTGCTACAAGAGGTACCTCATTGCCAAAGGGACCCTGTGGGGCATTGCAAGGGGGTCTCTGCTGCAAGAGGGACCCCACAGTGCAGTGCCAGGACCCAGTCTGTGCTGGCTGGGTGTGCCATATGCTCCCCACAGCACGCCCAAGCCTCTGCCCTCCCTGCCCCACTTCCCTGAGTGCTGTGGTCACACATTGCATCCCTGGGGGTGACCCGTGACAGGTGCGGCAGTGCCGGGTGGGGTGTCATCCCCTGGCAGAGTGAGGTAGCTGCTTCCCTTGTGGTTAAGGGGATCAGCCAGGCTTTGCCAGGTATGCCCCATTTCCTGCTCCACCCTTACCACATGCCTCACTGAGATAGCTATCACCCTGCCAGGAGCATTCCTCCTCTTCCTCCTCCTCTTCTTCTTCTTACAACAGGATGAGCTGGAGTTTGGCTATGTGGAAGCACCGCACAAGACGTTCCCTGTTGTCTTTGACTCGCCCAGGAACAGAGGCTTGAAGGATTTTGCCTTTAAAAAGATCCTGGTATGTCATGTGGCCAATCCTCCTCCTTCCCCCTAAATCCCACCCCCAGGGGGTCCCCATCACCAGTCTCCACTTCTCCAGGGCCCTGATTTTGGCTATGTGACCCGTGAACCCCCTGGGAAAGATGTCTCTAGTCTCGACTCCTTTGGCAACCTGGATGTCAGCCCACCGGTGACAGTGCGAGGGAAGGAGTATCCCCTGGGCCGGATCCTGATTGGCAGCCCCCTGCCTTGGTGAGATGGGGGGAGATGAAGTCCTTTCTCTTGGAAGCCTGGGAAGCACCCTAAGCCCTTGCATGAGGAAGTGTTGCATCCTTCAGAGCAGAAATCTGGGGCCTCTTTCCATCAAAATGGGAATTTTGGGGACCAACTCCCATCAATCTCCAGATTTAATGTGCATCATTATTCCTTCATCCCTTAGAAAATCCTGCCACCACACTGACTTTTACTTCCTCCCAAACTGCTGCTGCTGCTTTTTCCTCTGATCCTACAAAGCCAAAAGCATCCAGAATATTTTTTTTGTCCCCTATTAAAAGGAAAAACAGGAGAATCCAGGAAAGGGGCACAGTCCTGAATAACTGGAAATTGTTTTGCTCTGGGCAGGCAGTGCTAGGCAGCTCCGTGGGAACAACAGCGCCCTGCAAAATCCTCCACAAAGGAGAGGTTTTTTCCTCCTTAGAAAAAAATAACTACTGGAACGAATCCAGATGGGGTTTGATCCAGGATAACACCCAGGATGCTCTGACCCCAGCCCTGCTGCAAGCCAGGGAGTTTGCTTCGGTTAGAGCAGCAGGGAAATGGCATTTTCCCAGCCTCTCTGGGACCATAATTATCTCTTATTACAAGAAGTTTAATTAATGTTTTCCCAGCCTGCTGCTGTCTAAGAAAACTTCACCCTCACACGAAGTGCTGTGTAAGGAGCGATTTAAGATTCGCAGGGATGGGAGGGGGGGGGGAATTAAATCCAGTGGGTGCCCAAGCAGCGTGGGGAATGTGATGCCTATAGATATATAAACATACATAATACAGATATATTAATGTATAGATGGGGTAGACCTTGCAGAGGGATGTGATGGCTGCCTTCTTTCTCCTCTTCCCTCTGCTCCCCAGGGCCTCTGGCCGGCGGATGTCCAAGGTGGTCAGGGATTTTCTTTATGCCCAGAAAGTGCAGGCGCCGGTGGAGATCTACTCGGAGTGGCTGAATGTTGGCCACGTGGATGAATTCCTCACCTTCGTCCCCGCTTTTGATAGGAAGGTACCTGTCCCTGGAGCCACTGCAGGTCCTGCACAGGGTGTTTTCTGCAAATGTGGGAAAATAACCACCAAAAAACCCCCTTTTTGCATTTGCTCATCCTTCCCACAGGGGCTGGGTGATGCACCTTATCTTGTGATGGCATCCTAGGAAACAGTGAGTCCCTGGGTGGCATCTTGTGCCCTCTGTACCACCTGGGGTTGGGTTTGGAGTCAGCGTGGTGTCTCTTGGCAGGACAGTGGGATAAAATATCCTGAACCCCATGGCTTTCTCCCGCAGGGTTTCCGGCTCCTCTTGGCCAGTCCCAACGCATGCTACAAGCTCTTCAAGGAGAAGCAGAGTCAGGGCCATGGTGAAGCCACGCAGCTTGTTGGTAAGGAAGTGGGTGAGGGCATCTTTGTGGCATGATGAGAACCACTGGTATCCCTCACTGGTGTCCCTTACTGCTCTGCTCTGGTCCCTGCATAGGGATGAAGGGCACGGAGAGGAAAAGCATCGACGAGATCCTGTCAGATGAGGCACTAAGGAGTGACAACCGGCACGTGCAGGTGGGTCTCTGCACCTGAGGGTTTGCTCTTCTCGCTTGGACATTGCTGCTAGGTGGTCTCTGGGTGCAGGGAGCATTTTTAGAGATCCTGGGGAAAAGCAAGAAGCTGTGGTGTGAGTTAGAGTGTGTGGTGTGACAGCAGTGACCAAGAAGAGCAGCCATGAAGGAGCTGGGCACACTCAAGTGCTGGGCCACCCACTGGGAGATGACTGCAGAGGTGCCAGATCCTTTCGGTTGCTCAGGTTTGGGGGTGGGTTTGAGAGGTTGCTCACAGGGATGGGGTGCAGATGTGGACTGGGCAGGATGCAAGGGGTGGCGATTTCAGTCCTCCCATCTCTTTGCAGCGCTGCATCGACTGGAACCGTGACCTCCTGAAGCAAGAGCTGGGCCTGACCGAGCAGGACATCATCGACATCCCTCAGCTCTTCATCCTGAAAGGCTCCCGTGCAGACGCCTTGTTCCCCGACATGGTGAGCCCCCCACAGTGCACCTCCCCTCTGCTCCCTCTTTCTCCATCCACACCTGATACAAACACCATTTTTGGGTGGAAAACACCGACTTAATGAATTTTTTTCGGTCGGGCTGCAGGTGAACATGCTGGTGCTGGGCCGGCACCTGGGCATCCCCAAGCCCTTCGGACCAATGGTGGGTGGGCAGTGCTGCCTGGAGGAGCGGGTGCGGGCGCTGCTGGAGCCCCTGGGACTCACCTGCACCTTCATCGATGACTTTTTCTCCTACCACGTCCTCTCTGGGGACGTTCACTGTGGCACCAACGTCCGTCGGAAACCCTTTGCCTTCAAATGGTGGCACATGGTGCCCTGAAGCACCCAGAGACGGGCTTGGGTCCCACAGCCGGAGGATGAAGGTGCATTTGGTGCATCAGAAGATGCATTAAAATAAAGGGTTTTGCCAATAAAGCTGCATCAACTCAGAAGCTGCAGCTCTTACCCTGCTCCCGTCATTTCTTCCTCTGCTCTTGGGTTGAAAATATCGTTGGAAATATTGGGTTTTAATCACATAGTTTGTTATGGGAACACTGGGGTGTCCTTGAGAGTGTGGTCCATGCAAGTCAGCTGGCAAGGAAGCTGCTTTTGGGGGGTTTTGGGATGCCAACCCCCTGCTAAAAGGTCTTACAGCCCCTTATCCCAGTTTGTAGCTTAGAAACTCCCCGCAAATTCCCTTTATCAGCCAAAATACCCACCTCCCCTGGGGCAGACCAGCCCTTTGCCCCAGCACCATGCCGAGACAGAGCCCTGCCCTCCTACAAATCGTTTTACACCTTCCCCAGCACAACAAACTTCCTTTTCCCTTTGCGACCGCCCTGGCTGCTTTTTCTCCCTCTTTTCATTGCAAACAAAGCGTGACATTTCCCTGTACAGGCCTGGCACCCCTGCCAGTCTCTCCTGCCTGCACTGCCCTCACCCAGCACGATGATCCAGCACCAGGAACCGAAACCCATCCCCTGCCTCGGGCACTGCTTAGCCCTCTGTAACCCCAGCCTCTATTATGGGGCTAAACCCATTTTTTGGGGGCAATTTGCCTTTTTAGCAGTACTTTTTGAGGTATAAAAGCATAGCTGCAATGTTGTGTTTACAACTGGTGCTGGAAAATCAAGGGAGATACTCTCCAAAAGCCTCTTGCATCCTTCTTTGCATCCCTTTTGGGTGGTTTTTTTTTTACCAAAAAGGTTATTTCTAACCCCAGATACCTCCTTTCCCCACAGTTATGTCTCAGCTGAGTTTCCCCAGCCCCACCAAACGATATTAAATTCCAGTGGCACATGACCCCACGGGGAGTTGGTGGGGGGACAGCTGCATCTGCAAAGGGCTCTCCCACGCCCAGACTGGGATTTAATTAAAACAAAGATGATTAAAGCCACTGCGGGGTCTGCTGTCCCTGCTGCAGGTGACATACCAACCCCTCCCAACCCCTGCAGCACCCAGAGGATGGGGTAAACACCCAGCTTGCCCCTTCAGCCCTCCCCCACAAAGAAAAGGACTCAAGGAAACTTTTCCAGCTGGGCAAATAAAACCCCATTGAGAAGGAGAAATAAAACCCCTGGTGCTGGCACGTCCCCAGCTTGGCTCTGGTGACACGCTGAATATTTTATGGCGTAGGTTTAAGGGTGACCGGTCACATCAGAGCCTCTTTCTGCTGAGAGGGAGGGGCAAAAACAGAAAGTGCTTCTGAGAAGAAGAAAAAAACAACCTCCCCCCACCCCCCCAACTTGTGGGTGTCCTGGGTGCTTTTCCTCTTGTCACTGATTCATGCTCCATGACCGGGAAGCACAGCCGGGCACGGAGTGCACCCAGCCTGGAGGCTGAGAGCCTGGAGGTGGGATTAAACTGGGCTTTGGTTAATCCCCTCCCAGCAGCCAGGCTTTATAAATCCCCTGGTGCCACCCATCTCAGCACCCAAGGGTGCCCCGGGGGCCTGCCGGCATGGCCCAGCAGCGCCGCATCCAGCTCTCTCTCCAGCGTCCCACCAGCACTGTCTGTGTGCTGGGCACCGAGCTCTCCCTGGATGTCTCTGGGTAAGTGGCCGTGGCTTTAGGGGGCAATAAGTAATTTAAAAATGCTTTACCTTTTCTTTTATTTTTAGCTTTTATCCAATTAATCAAGCTTGGGGGTGGGGGATGATGACACACTACTGCTGCTCAGGGTGGATGTCCCAGGAGGAAGGGGATGCTCCCAGTCGTGATGCAGCGGCCTGGCAGTGACCCTTCCAAGAGGGATTGTTTTTCTAGTTTTTTGGGTGCCAGAAGCTCCCTTTGGAGCTTCAAATGACACTCTGGGCTGAGGGTCACATCCTGCCCAGGCACTGTCGTGTTTTTCTGAGAAATGGAAATATTTCCTTGTTTCGGGGGAATGCAAAGAGTGAAACCGCCATGGTGCTGCTGGCCGAGGCGTCACCTCCTGGTATCGGCTCTTTCAGCTGCTTCCCTAGCCCTGGCCCAAGTCCAAGTGCCTCTTCAGCAGCAGCTTGGGATTTGATTTGATTTTTTTCTTCTTTAAAGCCCATCTCAAGGAAATTCTTGGGGTTTTATTATCCTTAACATATCCAAACCCACTGCACGATCGCTGCTGACAGCGTCGTATCCTCTCCCGCTGGCCTCAGGATGGGGTTTTTTCCCCTCCACTCCAGGGATGGATCCACATTTCCCTCCTCACAGGTCAGGATTTGTGCTCCTTGGTCCATTGCCCATGGCATTTGAAGTGGGGTGGAACATTACCAGCCACAGCCTGCCCAACCATCGCACTTTGCTTCACTCTTAAGGGGATGCAACCGGTCAGGGACCGCCGCCGGCGCTACTGTGGAATGAAACGTGAATATTTGGGTGGCCCTATGCCAAAATACATCCTCCTCCCATACAACCCTGGGGTTTCACCACGATGGAATGTCACAGGATTTGTCACAGTTGCATTTTGGAGGGTTTATTGCATTTTGTGGGGCTCGTTGCAACAGAATGTTGCAGAATCTGGTGCTTGTTATGGAGTTTATCTCAATAACATCACAGGGGGGTTGATGTGGTTTCCTATTGCAGGATTTGTTGCATTTTGCACTGTTTGATGCTGTTCAGTATTGTGAAATCTGGTGCATGTTGCAGGCTTCGTTGCAATTCATGTCATGGGGATTCATCACCGTTGCCTTTTGCAGGATTTATTGCCTCTGGCAGGATTTGCAGTAATCACCTTCTGCAGGATTCCTTGTAGTCGGATTTGCTGCAATTGCCTTTAACAGGATTTATGGTAATCGTGCTTTGCAGGGTTTATTGCGTATCGAAGGACCAGCTTCAGGTTCCTCTTCCAGGACTCATTAGGTATCAAAGGACCAGCTGCAGGTTCCTCTTGCAGGACTTGGATATCAAAGGACCAGCTGCAGGTTCCTCTTGCAGGACTCAGATATCAAAGGACCAGCTGCAGGTTCCTCTTGCAGGGTTATTTGCATTTAGCAGGACTCTTTACAACCACACATTGCAGGATTTATTGCCTATCACAAGATTTCTTGCACGTGGTGGAATCCACGTCGCCTGTAAATGGCTTCACACTGTTATCCCAGCGATGCCCCTCAATCTGGGGCTCTGACTGAACTTCTTTCCCTTCCTCCCTCAGATCTGCACCCAAAGATGCTGTTGCCTTCCACGTCCAGGGGACACCAGGCGTGAAGCTCTACGTGGTTCACGAGACACAGAGCATCAAGATGCCCTCCAGCGTGAGCCGCTGGCCCTTGACCGCCGGCGCTGAGGTGTTGCTGTCCATGGATGCTGTCAGCAAGGACGTGGGCGATGAGAAGGTGGGTGCTGGCACGCCGGCAGGATCCGGCCCCTCTTGGCACGGTGGCGAGCACCCGTTCCTCGTTGCAGGTCAGGATTTCTTATTTCAGGGAGGCCGGCGGGGTGCCTGTGGGCAGAGCCATGCTGTACCTCACCTGCGTGGGTAAGTGGGGAGGGAGTGACCCCTAAATCATGGCACCAGTGGGGATGTTTAGTCCCCCTCCACACCAGCATCCCTTTCCCCACAGAGATCTCGCTAGATGCTGACACCAGCCGTACCGGGGCAGTGAGCAAGACGCTGTTGGATAAGGTATAAAAGAAGGGGGTCCCACGCCTTGGGAGCACCGTGGGGTGGTGGTGGGGGTGATGGCTGACACCCCCAGCCCCCCTTTACTCCCCTCTCCACCTCCAGGCGACATGGACTTGGGGTCCTGACGGGCACGGGGCCATTCTGCTGGTGAACTGCGACCGTGATGACCCCAAAGCCAAGACACTGGATAACTTCGACACTGCCGTGCTCTCCTATGCAGGTACTGGCACATCCCATTCAAGAAACCTCATTTTTCTTATTTTTTCCCCCAAAATTTCCTTTCCTGACATCCCTTTTCCCCCCAGACCTGAAGGACATGTCGCAGATGGTGCTTCGGACCCGGGGTCCCCGCACCATCTTTGCCTGCCACCGCCTCCTCCTCCACGTGGACTTCAGCGACGCCGACAAAGTTGGCGTCTTCTATGGTGGCAGTGAGTGCCCAGCACCAGGGCCTGGGTTGGGAGGGGGCACAGACACCCCAAATTATCAAGGTTCAAGCAAAACTCTTGCAGCAAGCGGGTGTCAACCTACATCCAATGGATCTGGGTGGGGGGGAGGGTTTATGTGATGTGCCAGGTGATGCTGAAATGCATCGGCTGGGGGGCCAGCTGTTTGATGGGGTTGCATGGTGTTTGTGCCTGCAGACAGCGTCGCACTGGAGGAGTACAAGCATGTCCTGGGGGGCTCAAAGCTCGCCTACGCCATCAAACCCAGCCGGCATCAGGAGGAGAGCATCTTCTACGTGGAGGGGCTCGCCTTCCCCGACATCGGCTTCTCAGGGCTGGTGTCTTTCCACGTCACGCTGCTGGAGAGCCCTGAGAAGGTACCAGACTCAGG
Organism: Gallinula chloropus; assembly: GCF_964237585.1. NCBI lineage: Eukaryota > Metazoa > Chordata > Aves > Gruiformes > Rallidae > Gallinula > Gallinula chloropus. The sequence continues at coordinate 5,491,841 of NC_140108.1, read as the reverse complement.
AGAGGTGGGGGATCAGGGTGAGCAGTAACAGGGGGGCAGCAGAGCCCAAATGCCATCCCCCATACCATGCCAGGGTTTGCTGGAGACGCCGATTTTCACCGACACGGTGGTTTTTCGCGTGGCCCCGTGGATCATGACTCCCAACACTGCAGCACCGCTGGAGGTTTTCGTCTGCAGGTGGGTGCTGGGTGGGCGGCTGCATCCTGCTGGGTGCTGGCTCAGTTCCACTCACCCCCAACATCCCATTTTTCTTCCCAGTGTGGACAACAACGAGGACTTTGTGGCAGCTGTGAGCACCGTAGCCGAAAAAGCCAAATGTCCACTCACTGTCTGCCCACCCCTGGAGAACCGCCAGGACCGCTGGATCCAGGTGGGTGTTGTGCAGGATGATCCCCAAACCCATCCTTGCTGCAGGAGCTCCAGAGGGGGCTCTTCCCATCTTCTCCATCCCTTCTCCAGGATGAAGTTGAATTTGGCTACGTTCAAGCTCCCCACAAGACCTTCCCCGTCGTCTTCGACTCACCCCGCGATCGGGAACTGAAGGATTTCCCCGTCAAGAGCATCCTGGTACCTGACCCCTCCCTCCTTCCTCACAATGGCCAAAAGCTTTGCAAACCCATTAAAAAAAACAGAATAAATCTATTCTTCTTGCACTTTTGGGAAGGGAAGAGCCAGTGTGGAGGGTGATGTGGGATCGTTGCGCTTTGGGTGCTTATGGCATTTCTGTTTTAATTATTATCACTTTTGGGGGTGTTTTTGCTTCTATCCAGGGTCCAGATTTCGGTTACGTGACCCGACAAGCACCACAGGGTGCTTCAAGCCTTGATTCCTTTGGTAATTTGGAGGTGAGCCCCCCTGTGACAGTGCAGGGCAAGGAGTACCCTTTGGGCCGCATCCTGATCGGCTGCAGCTTCCCCAGGTGAGATGCAGAACGGAGGGACCAAAGCGTTAGTGGGGGGAAAGAAAGAACAGGAAAAGAATCACCCCCCAAAAAAAGGATTTTTATACACCATTTGGGGCTGGTTTTAAGCAGAGTATCACCTTGGGCACCCCAAAATGGAAGCTCCCTCTCTTTGTGCCCCCCCCCCAGATTTGGTGGCCGGCGGATGGCAAAAGCTGTCAAGGATTTTCTCTTCGCCCAACAAGTGCAGGCGCCGGTGGAGCTGTTCTCAGACTGGCTCCAGGTCGGCCATGTAGATGAATTCCTCAGCTTCGTCCCTGCACCCGATCGGAAGGTAAAGAGTCCCAGGAGAGGGGTGGGGGGGAAAAGTAGGGTGCAACCTTTATATCCCCCTAAAAAAATCATCACTTTCTCCCTCCCCAGGGTTTTCGGCTGCTCCTGGCCAGCCCCAATGCCTGCTACCAGCTCCTCAAGGAGAAGCAAGAGGAGGGGTTCGGCGAGGCGGCGATGTTTGAGGGTAGGGGGAGAGGATGGAAAAATGGGGCTCAAGGGGTGGCTTTTCCCTTTTCTCTGCAAAATGTAATGGGCCAGGTGGGTGCACGGCCCCCCAAAGCCCAGCTGATGGCTGGGAAGGGCTGCTAGGAGTGAGGCTGGGGGCAGAAATCAGCAGAATTCATTAAAAAGTTGCATAGATTTGGTTTTCTGGGGTTGGGATGGAGTTTGCTGCTGCTGAGCCCAGAATTGGGGAGGAAGGGGGAGCTTCTGGCTTAGACCCAGGGGTCTCATCCCAGACGTGATGGGGGAGGAATTCCTGCCCAGTTATTTGCCTTGCAGGGCTGGAGAAGGTGCCCAAACCAACGATAAACGAGATCCTGGCTAACGAAGGTCTCCGGAAATTCAATAATTATGCCCAGGTGAGGGAGTGAAACAGGGGGGCTCCTCTCAGCCCTCCTGTCTCTCTGACCATCCCCCCATCCAACCCTCTGTCTACTTGCACCTCCATTCCTGTGTCCCTCTGTCTGTCTGTCCATCCACGCATCCCTCTGCCCATCTCTTTATCCCTCTGTCCATCCATCCACCCGTCCTTGTGTCTGCTTGTCCTCCATCCCTCCCTTTGCCCTTCCATCCATCTGTCCTTCCACCCCTCCCTGTCCCTCCACCCCACCGTCCATCCCTCCAGCCCCTTTGCTGACCCCTGTCCCCTCCCTCTGTCCCACCAGAGCTGCATCAGCTGGAACAGGGACATCCTGAAGCGGGCGCTGGGACTGGCTGAACTGGACATCATCGACCTCCCCCAGCTCTTCCGAGGCAACGTAGCAGATGGAGCTGAAGCCTTCTTCCCTGACATGGTAAACACTCCTCATCCTCCCCTCCCTCCAACAGCACTGGGGGGGAGGGGAATTTTGGGGTGAGATTTGCATTCTCACCAGTATCCCCATGCTGCAGGTGAACATGCTGGTGCTGGGCCGGCACCTGGGCATCCCCAAGCCCTTCGGACCACGGGTGGGTGGGCAGTGCTGCCTGGAGCAGCGGGTGCGGGCGCTGCTGGAGCCCCTGGGACTCACCTGCACCTTCATCGATGACTTTTTCTCCTACCACGTCCTCTCTGGGGAGGTTCATTGCGGCACCAACGTCCGTCGGAAACCCTTTGCCTTCAAATGGTGGCACATGGTGCCCTGAAGTGGCCTTGGCACCCACGTCCCTCTTCCTCCTCCCCCCCCCCCCCAAAAATTCCTCTCCCCATCCCAAAAGTGCCTTTGGCAGCGTTGGCCCTTGACCCGGGCTTGAAATAAAACCGGGCTGCGGCTTCCTCCTGGCCTCCCTCTTGCTGGCTGTGAGGGTGGAAGCTTTTCTGAGGGGAAAGATGGTTTTTCCATGCTGGGTGCGGTGCTCCCAGCCCAGCAATTAAACTTAAACTGGTTAAGAGGGGAGGGTGGGCAGAGGAGGGTGTGGGTTGTACCATGTCACACCAGCGTGAAGCCCTGCACGTGTGCAGCTCTGCCTTGCCCAAGAAATGCAAAACCACCCCATGTGCAGCGCAGCGAGCCTGCACCCACACTGCTGCACCTGCACCCCCACCCCTGCACCCCAGTGCACCCCAACCCACGTGTGCAGACACCCCTGCAAGCACCGAGACCCCCATGCGTGCCCAGGCGTGGGTGTGTGTGCCCCAAACCCCATGCACACGCCTTGAGATGTGGCCACACACACACGTGTCACCCTGTCCTTGCACCCCACCTGCAAAATATGAGCAGGAATATCAGGAAGGAGGAGGAGGAGGAGGGAGGGAATATTTTGGGATGGAGGATGCTGGCGGCAGCAGGATGGTGCCCTCTAAAGGCTGTGGATTTGGTTTTGGGGACCGCTGGATGCGCGGGATGCAGAATTACCTCCTTGGTTAAATGAATTTTAATTAATTAATTAAACAAAAACCCAGACCCTGGGTGGATGAAGTGAGCAGAGCGAGGGGTGTACACAATGACATCGTTTTATTTAAACATTTACTCCAAGAAATATATAAAAAAACCAACACCCCCCCTCCCTACCCCCCCGCAGAGAAGATGATCACAGCACTAACCCAGGACCCTGTTGGCTAAAGGACAAATTGCTCCCAGATCCCTCATGGGTCGGGAACTAAAAATGATGCTTTTTTGGGGGGGTAAAAGTAAGTTTTTGGTGATTTCTCCATCATCCCCCCCCATTTTTCTTGGGGCTGTGGCATCCGCTCATGCCCTAACCCTCAAAACACCCCAAATATTGCTAAAAAAGCGGAATATTGAACTTCCACCCAGCTGCTCTCCCTGTCCTGGATATTTAATTCCTAACACCCCCCCCCTGCAAAAAATAAATCCCCCAAAATAACCCCCCAACCCCAAAGCAAATTAAAAAAAAACCCCAAACAAACCCTCACAATAAATCAACCCCCCAAAAAAACCTCCCCCCTCCCCCTTTTTAACTGCAAAACTCCCCGAACGGCAGCGAACGCCACCCCCCGAGCACCCAGCACGAACCCGTTGGGGAGAGTGGAAAGGACTTTCAAGAGAAGAAATTGGAAAAACCAAAAAACCCAACCCCATTATTAATAATTCCAAATAAACCCTAAAAAATACAAAATCAAACCATCCTTGGGTTGCGTGGAGGCAGAGCCGGGCTCTCCTCAAAAAAAGGCACCTCGTTTCTCCAGCACAGTGCACAACGTCGTAGGAGGGATTTGGGGTGGATACCAGGCAGAAATAATTAATAATAATTAAAACTTAATTCAGAGTAATTCCAAGGGAAACAAAAGAAAAAAGCTTCCACGATGCTTTCGGGCTTCCCCCTCTTCATACCTGAGATCTCCCCTGGGGTGGGCGAGGGTTGCGATAGCGGGGAAAGGGGGGGAAACCCCAAAATCATGCTGGGGATGGATGGGTATGGCCCTTGGGGATGTGGGATTGATGGGTTTAGCCTGAATCCCTGCGGGGGAAAAAAGGGATGTTTGGGGTGTGTGTGTGTGGAGGGGAACCCCCGAAATTATAGCACCCAAAGAGGGATATTTTTTGGGAAAAATACCCAAAAAATTGGAATATTGGGAAAAAAAAAAAGAGGTGTTTTGCAGCTGCTTTTCAGGTCCCCGATTTTTATCCCAAGCCTGTGGCTGGGAAAAGGAGAAATAATAAGCAAGTGATGTGGGAAAATGAAAATAAAATAACTAAAACAAAATAATCCTCCCCCAAAACTAAGCCTGGATGTGCCAAACGATCCTGCTACGGTCGGGAATTGGAAAAGCTGGGGGAGGACAGGGCTGGGGGGATGATTCCCTGCCCCTCCCCTCTGCCCCCCAAGGCTTTGGAAATGGGAGAACAGGTAGTTAAAACCGCGGCTGGCATGGAAAAGCGGGGTTCGGGGGGGGACCCCGGGTCCCGGCAGAAGGGGGGAGCCCCTCAGATGGTGCGGGGGTTGTATTCGGGCAGCTTGCGGAGCTTCTCCTTTTCGGCGTCGGTCTCGTCGCGGGCGATCACCAGCGAGTGGGCGTAGCCCATGGCCACCTGCAAGTGGGGAAACTGAGGCACGGGGGCCACAGGCTTTGTGCTCCTCCCCACTTTAAACCCAGGATCAGTGCTGAGCATCCCATGGGTGTGGTGAGCTGTGTACAGCCTCAGCCACTGTATTTAATGAAAGGCTGGGGGACCAACATACCCCCCTTCCAGCATCCCATGGGTGTGATGAGCTGTGTACAGCCTCAGACACCGTATTTAACTAAAGGGGAGGGGAGGGGGAAGTCCAAGCACCCTCCCTCTAACATCTTCTGTTGGGGTTCCCCACTGACCTGCTCTGTGTAGATCCCATCCAGGGTCTTCACCTCTTGGGCCGCTGTCGAGGATTTGGGTTTGTGGTCCCCGTAGCCCTGCCAAGTGCATCCCATGAGGGGGGGATCAACACGGGGGGGTGGGAAGCAGCTGGTCCCTCCTTCCAGTGACCAGGGGGTGTTTTGGGGGTGTTGAAGGGTCCCTGTAAAATCCCTCTTACCAGTTCCCCGAAGGTGGGCGAGGGTCCCCAGCTGATGGTGCTCTCATCCGCTGCCACGATGATGCTGCTCTTCCTGCAGCGGGACACAAGTCAGGGTGACGCTGTGCCACCTCCCCTCCCACCCTGCAGGCAGCTGCACCCCCAAAAAAGCTGAGAAATTGGGGGTTTCAGGAGTGCTCCAGAACTTACCCACAGGCCAGGCTGCGGATTTTCCAGCCGCAGAGGTCCTGCACGGCTTTGGGGTACATGGTGGACTCCCGGGAAGTGTTGGTGGCACCCCAAAAAAACAAGCCACCTGCAAAGCCCAAACATCACCAATCAAACTACAGCACCCCAAACCCACCCCTAAAATAACGCCATGTTTGATTTAAAACCCCCAAACCCCCACCTGTCTCGCTGACGGCGAAGGAGCACGTGTAACCGGCGTAGATCTGCGCCGCCCCACGGCCCGGGAAGTCGAAGAGCTTGACGAGCCGAGGCACCATCTCATCCTTCTGCTCGGCGTGGCCCAGCCGCCCGTAACCCCCAAACCCCCAGGAAAAGACACGCTTCTGCGAGTCCAGGACCAGCTGGGGATGGAGAAACACCCACGACCCCACCGGCTCATCACCAGCCCCAACAAATGCTGCTGATCGCAGGGCGCAGCGTGAGTATTAAATACAGGCTGCACCTCTGGCCTCCAAGCACCCTGCCAGCACCCATCCCGACACACACTGCCAATCTCCACCCTTGAACACACACCCTGAGTATCTATCCCTCAGTGCACCTGGCAAATAGTTCACCCTCTGTACATGCTGCAAATGTTCATCCTTGCACTCACACAGCTAACAGCTGTCCTTGCACTCACACAGCTACCAGCTGTCATCCTTACACAGCTAACAGCTATCCTTACACTCACACAGCTAACAGCTGTCCTTACACTTATACAAGCAAATATTTATCCTTGCACACACCCCCCACTAGTATTCATCCTTGCACTCGTGCTAACAGTTATCCTTACACTTGTGCCGCTTATCCTTGCACATGCACAGCTATTATTTATCCCTGCATGTGCCCTGCTAGTATTTATCCTTGCACACACACTGCAAATACTCACCTTTAAATGCACACTGCAAGCTTTCATCCTTGCCTGCACACTAACATTTATCCTTGCTCTTGTGCACTAATATTTGTCCTTGCACCCGTGCTGCTAAGAGTTATCCTTGCACACACACCACTTACATTTATCCTTGCACACGTGCTGCTAATATTTATCCTTGCACATGCACTGCTAATATTTCTCCTTGCACACAGGCTGCAAATACTTACCCTTAAATGCACACTGCTAAATATTTATCCTTTTGTGCACACTGCTAAATATTTCTCCTTCTGTGCACGCTGCAAGCATTGCTCCTTGCCTGCACGCTGTGAATCTCCACCTTTAAATGCCCCCACCCAAGTATTTCATTCTCATACACATGCCACAAGCATTTCTCCCTGTGAGCACACTGCACACCCTCCTCCTCAAACACCCGCTGCAGATCTCTACCCCCAAACACACCCTGCAAACCTTCATTCCCACCCACGTGCTGCATCCATCCCTGAGTACTGATCCTTTAGACACAGGCTGCCCAAGCTTCACCCTCACTACTGACCCTTCCACGCGCCCTGCAAACCTCGACCCCAACACCCCCGCTGCCCCTCTCCGCCCCGCTGCGGCCCCCCGGGTCTCACCACCCGCACGTACCGTGTGGTTGGCCCCGCACGCCACGTCCCGCACCACCACGTTGGGGACGGGCAGGATCTGCCCATCTTTGGTCTTCTCGATGAAGATGGCCACGCGACGCGGCACCAGCTCGCAGTCGTACTCTATCCGCTGCGCCCGGGCGATGAACTTCCCATCCGAGTTGTGCCCTGTGGGCAGACACCACGATAAAAACGGGGTGCCCACACCCCCAAAACACCCTAAGCCGGCTGCAGGAACCCCCTTCTTTTACAAACCTCCTTTATACTTGCAGCTCCCACCCAGCTATTTTTGCTGGAGGCAAAGGGGAGGGATGCTTTGAATGCCCAGATGGGGAAACTGAGGCAGCAATCTCCCCCTCACCCCCACTGACCCTGTAAAAACTCCACATTTTAGCCCCAAAATAGCACCGTACCCAGCTGCCCATACTCAGGGCACCCAAAGGAGTAGAGGTTTCCTTTGCAATCCATGATCATGCTGAACTCAGCGCCACAGGCCAGTTTGGTGATGGGCTGCCCGTTGTACATGATCTGCAGGAGGAGCAAATAAAGAGAAGTTAAAGGAAAAAAAAAACAAAAAAAAATTGAATTTTCCCAGGGGAACACCCCAAATTCCTCAAATCTGGGGGGGTTACTTGTTTTATTCTTCACACACAAGCTGCAAACGAAGCAGCATCCCCCAAATCCCCAGGGATCCTAATGGGGTTTGACATCTGGTAGGGGTTTTTTGTATTTTTCCAATGAGAACCACCCCTGCACCACACACACACACCCCAAACCCACAGTTTTTCACCCCAAACCCAGGGGAAGCACAGAAAGGAGCAGCAATACCTGCGTAGGGCTGGGCACGGCGTCCGTCTGATTCCCCAGCCCCAGCTGCCCCATCTTATTCTCCCCGAAAGCGAACACCGAACCGCTCTCTGCGACACAGAAAGAGAGAAAAAAAAACCCCAAACCAACCCAAAAGGGCAGCGTTTTGGGGCAAAATGAGCTGATTTCAGGCAACTTGCCCCCAAATCGGGGGTTTCTTTTAATCCTGGTTTAGTTTTGCTGGCTGCCTGCGGTACCTGTAAGGGCCAGGGTGTGGTTGCGGCCACAGGCTGCCAAGACGATGGCTTCACCCCCCAGCACCTCGATGAGCTTCGGGGCTTCCACCCTCTTTGTGTCCCCATGTCCCAGCTGCCCTTTTTCATTGCGACCTACCCAAAAATCGCTCTTTTTTATAGTGAAACAAGAGGGTGAAGCCTTCTGGCATCACCCCCCCACCATGCAGGAGGTGGGGGTGGGGTTGAGGTTATTTTTGGGGGGAGAGGGGGGTTGTACCCCGTCCCCAGCTCACCCCAGCTCCAGAGTTTGCCCTCGGTGGTGATGAGCAGGCTGTGAGCGGCGCAGGGTCCCGACACCACGCTCCGCACCTGAATGCCCGAGAGACACCCGTACCGGTGTGGCCCCCAGAGGTTCTGGCCCAGATTCCGATAGGCGACTGTGGAGGGGAGAGAGAGGAGGGAGAAAAAGAGGAAAAGGAGAAAAAATAGGAAAAGGAAAGGAAAAGAAAGAGGAGGAGGAGAAGACAAAGATGATGATGATGAAGGAGACAAGAAGAAAGACAACAGAGAAGAGAAGATGAAGGTGACAAAGAGAAGGAGGAGGAAGGGGAGAAGGAAGGGGAGGAGGAAGGGGAGAAGGAAGGGGAGAAGGAAGGGGAGGAGGAAGGGGAGAAGGAAGGGGAGAAGGAAGGGGAGAAGGAAGGGGAGAAGGAAGGGGAGAAGGAAGGGGAGAAGGAAGGGGAGAAGGAAGGGGAGAAGGAAGGGGAGAAGGAAGGGGAGAAGGAAGGGGAGAAGGAAGGGGAGAAGGAAGGGGAGAAGGAAGGGGAGAAGGAAGGGGAGAAGGAAGGGGAGAAGGAAGGGGAGAAGGAAGGGGAGAAGGAAGGGGAGAAGGAAGGGGAGAAGGAAGGGGAGAAGGAAGGGGAGAAGGAAGGGGAGAAGGAAGGGGAGAAGGAAGGGGAGAAGGAAGGGGAGAAGGAAGGGGAGAAGGAAGGGGAGAAGGAAGGGGAGAAGGAAGGGGAGAAGGAAGGGGAGAAGGAAGGGGAGAAGGAAGGGGAGAAGGAAGGGGAGAAGGAAGGGTAGGAAAAAAGGAAAAAGAAAGAAAAACAGAAAAAGGAAAAGAAGAAAACAAATGAGAAAAGGGAAAGAAAAATAGAACAAGAAAAAAGGAAATAGAAAAGGAAAAAAAGAAGAAAAAAGAAAAAGACGAAAAATATGAAGAAAAAGGAAAAAAGAGAAAAGAAAAAAGAAAAAAGAGGGAAATTTAATTAAAAAATGAATCAGAAACACGTTACAATAAGGAAATAAAAACCTGTGAGTATTTTTTAGTTATTTTTGCTTTGCTGGCACACCCCAGGTGCTGACAGCCCCCTTCCCAAAAGAACGAATTTTAAATATGTAATAATGTATTCATTCATTATTAATAATAATAATATACATAATCCTAATGAAGAAGTATTAATAATATTTCATTCAGCAGAGAAATTGACCAAACCATAACCACACAAAGCCAAAATCTCTGCGGGGGATCTGGTGCACCCCGAGCTGTGGGGCCACACTCTGCTGGGGCGAGTAAGAAATACCAGCAAGCCCTGAACCCTCCGAAAAGCTTCGTTAATTAAAACATTAATTAAATAGAATTGCATTAAAAATAAGCTGAAAAAAAAAATCCTACCATAGAGGCACAGCAGTTATTTCCCTTTGCAGGAGACCCCCGAGTTCCAGCCCAGATTCTCATACACAACTGGTTTGTGACCACCCCTCCAGTATTAATTAATTAAATTAATTAAGTATAAATGCATAAAAATCAGTGGGGAAATGGATACCAATAGGAAGGTGTTAAGAACCCAAGCAGCATCTTTATGTTGCTTCACAGGAGACCCAGTGCCCCCCAGAACAGGTTTAAACACAACTATCCCCAAATATTGATTAAAAATAATAGTAATTAATAAAAATGTGGAAAAATAATCTGGACACACCCCACCCCCCCAGGAATCCCACCCCGACCCCCTGAAGCTGCAGCCCCTCACCTTGCTGCTTAGGCACTTCCTTGCGGCCGATCAGGTCCCAGTTGGTGGCCCCAAAAATGAGGAGCTGCCCCCGGCACTTGGAGCCCTCGAGTTTCTGGGGGGAGACGGGGACATCAGCAAAGTGGGGGGGGCACAGGGGGCGGGAGAGGCAGAGGGGACATAGGGGATGTGGGGGACACAGGGCAGTGGGGACATAGGAGACATGTGGGATGGGGAGGGCATCAGGGATGTGGGGGGCAGAAGGAACATTTGGGACATGGGGGATGTGGGGAGTGTTGGGGACGTGGGGGGCATAGGGTACATTTGGGACATGGGGGGACACTGGGGGTATTGGGGACACAGGGGACAGCGGGAACATTTGGGACGTGGGCCTTGGGCACATGGGGAATATCTGGGACATGGGGGGACGTGGGGGTGTGGAGGGTGTGAGAGAGAGAGGGGTCATGGGGGGACACAGGGGGCATCAGGGACACGGGGGACATGAGGCAGAGGGGTCACGGGGGGACCCAGAGGACACTGTGACTATGGGGGATGCAGGGGGCACCAGGAACGTGGGGGACATGGGGGGGACATGGGGGAGGTGGGAGGCTTTGGGGACATGGGGGATGTAGCGGACATTGGGGACACAGGGGATATGGGGTACACTGGGGACATGGGGGGCACTGTGGACACGGGGCCTGGTGGGGGACATGGGGGGAACATTTTGCATTATCCCCCTGTCACCACACCCCACACCCGCCACACTGTGCCCCCCAAAAGGGACAGGGGCCGAGCACACCCCCACTTATCCTCCTCCCCTCGCAAAGCAAGAAGGGCTGGAAAATGGGGGTGCAGCAGGGATGCAACGTGGGGTGCACTGGGGGGGATATACTTCAGGGGGTAGGACGGGAGCACGATAAGGGGGTGTAAAGGAGAACTGGGGGGGCAAAGCGTGGGTGCAAAGTGGGGGTGCATGAAGGGGTGCAATGGGGGGTATGAGGTGGGGTGCAGCACAGGGATGAAATACTGGGGTGCAATGGGGGTGCAATGGGGGATATATTGGGGGTGCACTGGGGGGATGCATTAGGGGTGCAATGGGGGTATGATAGGGGTAATAGGGGGGTGCAATAGGGGAACGCATTGGGGGGACGCATTAGGGGTGCAATGGGGGGTGCAATAGAGCGTGCACTGGGGTTACAATGGGGGGGTGCACTGAGGGGGACGCATTGGGGGTGCAATGGGGGTGCATTAGGGTTACAATGGGGGGGTACACCGAGGGGGTGCAATAGGGGGTGTATTAGGGTTACAATGGGGGGGTGCACTGAGGGGGACACATTGGGGGTGCAATGGGGGCTGCAATGGGGGTGCATTAGGGTTACAATGTGGGGGTGCACTGAGGGGGTGCAATAGGGGGTGCACTGAGGGGACGCATTAGGGGTTCAATGGGGGTGCATTAGGGTTACAATGGGGGGGTGCACTGAGGGGGTGCAATGGGGGGTGCATTGGTGTTACAATGGGGGGGTGCACTGAGGGGGCGCAATAGGGGGTGCACTGAGGGAGACGCACTGGGGGTGCAATGGGGGGGTGCAATGGGGGGGTGCCATGCAGGGTGGTTGGGGGTGGGGGGGGGTGCTGCCCTCCCGCCCCCCCACACCCC